>NC_057814.1:93834040-93856794 GCF_018294505.1 Triticum aestivum | reverse complement strand
GCGCGCGCCGACAATCTTCAATTCTGTCGCACGCATCCAACACACAAACCTTGTTGGTCCTCTCTCTTTCTTTCCATCTCTCTCTCTCTCTTTGTGTGTGTGCGTGGGGGGGTCTTTCTAGTTCACATGCATATATACTCCATCCATAGGTCTCTCTCGCACACTATGTATGATTCTCTAGTCAAAGCTAGATATCTTGGGTGCACTCATCGTATGCACACAAATTCCTTGGCTCGTTGCCCGTAACTCTCTCATGCATCACTCTGTCGTCTCAGAGCTCTTCCCCCCTCTCTCAAACTCTCCATCTACCTGGGTCACACATACACATGCATATCTCACTCGCACTCGATAGGCCCATCTAAAACTCTATCTCTCTCCCTCGTTCTCTCTCCATCTCACACGCACACACACAATCTCATGCCTGCTAGCCAAGTATGATGGTCTCTCACTCAATTGTAGGCACACGTAGTCCCCCCTATATGTATATGACTAGCTAATCTTAGTCTCCATCACAAACATGTGCATGGTCTATCTTGATTTCTCTCGGGGCATCTTTCTATTGCGCACGCACCTCCCTCGATCTCCCACCCATATAGTCCCCTCATGATCTCAAGGGGCTCTCTCTATCACAAACACACCCACTCGCCCTCCCCATGTGTCCCTCTCGACCTTTGTTCCTTGTTGGCCAGACCTCTATTGGACACGTGCTATAGGGGTGTCTCTCTCCGTTGCAAACAATCACACACTAGCTATCTTCGTGTATCTCCTCGCCTCGCTTTTCTATCTCGGAGATGCATGCGTGATATGTTCGCCTAAGAAACGAAAAAAACACACTCTCTCTCTAATTTATCGTTTGTTGTCACTTTCTCTTTCACACACATACTCTTTTTGCACACGTACTCATTCTCCTTCACACGCACTTGAACCCTCTCGACTTAGGCACTCTCCTCGGTCCATAGCATATTGATTTACTGAAAAGTCAAACATCACAAAGTTTGACCATGTACGTGGAGAAAAACAATTACATCTGGAACGTCAAACATATACCATTAGATTCACCATGAGATGTAGTTTTGTATGATGTATCTTTGGTATTGAAGATATAAATAACATTTGTGTAAACCTGATCAAAGTTTCCAAAGTTTGACTTCTAAAAAAATTACATGCACTGCATTATCGAGCGGATGGAATATCTCTTTCCCCCTCTCAGCTATCTGACGCACCACTCAGCCTTATCGGGGCTCCTCAATCTCTCTCAAACTTTATATCTCCCTAGTTCACACATACACATGTCTCGCTCGCGCTATACATATAGACCCATCCAACACTCTCCGCCCTTGTTCTCTCTCTATGTGACACGCACCCCCTAATAAGTACCATAATCCCTCATTCCATCATAGGCGCAAGCACCCCCCCTAAGTATGATTATCTCTCACTAGCCATCAGGAACACACGTATTGTCTCCTTCCATCCATACATCTATCTCGATATTTCTCGGGGTATATTCTATCGCACATACACCTTGTCACTCGATCTCCCACCCATGTAGTAGTCCCATCACGATCTCCAGGGGATCTCTCTATGAAAAACATACACTCTCTCCTCCCCATGTGTGCATTTTCTCCGTACGTCTCTCTCGACCTCTCTCCCTTGTTTGTCAGACCCCTCTTGGCCACGTGCTAGGGGTCTTGCTATCTCGGTTGCAAACAACCACACACTATCTCCTCACCTTGCTTCCGTTGTCGAAGATGCATCTGTGATATGTTTGCATAAGACACACACGTTTTTTCTCGACTTTTATCGAGTGTTGTCCATGTCTCTTTCACACACGCACACAAACTTTTTTCACTCACTCTTTCTATTTCTCTCTCTCTCTCTAGTTAGGGACTCTCTCACGTCCATAAGCATATGGATATTTTGAAAAGTGAAACCTCAGAAAAGTTTGACCAGGTATATGTGGAGAAAAACATTTACATCTGGAAAGATCATTAGATTCATCACAACATGTACTTACTTCATACTATCATTTATCTTTGGTATTGTAGATATAAGTAATTTCTTTATAAACTTGGTCAAAGTTTCAAAAGTTTGACTTTTAAAAAAATGCTAGAACTACATTATCGAACGGAGGGAGTAGCTCTTTCTCTCTCTCTGCTATCTCTCACGGGCCTCCCCTCTCACACGAACACTCTATACCGACGGATTATACGCTCACTGTGTCAGCGTATAGCTCCGTATATTGTTTAGTTGACCGGTCAACCAGTCCACATGCTGCCTTGTCAGCTCGTGTTCTGTATCTTCGTGTGCTGGCCCATGTGGCAGTGGGTGCAAATAAGTAAACTAGAGGCCCATCTGACACGCGGTGAAGTAGACAAAGTTGAAACCACTCGGGGTAGCACCCCGCACGCTAGTAAACTAAGGGTGCATTGAGGACACACTTCTTCCGCGTGGAGGATGCACTCGCGCACAATTCACCACTGCGTGGTGGCATGGATAGAAGGACGCACTCGCGCACACCCAGCACACGTGTACACCGGCGTCGCCGCCGATTGAGATGGACGGCGAGGCAGCCAACAAGCGGAGGCGGCTCGAGCCAAAACCGCATCCGGCGAGCCTGGACTTCATCAGCGGCCTCCCCGACGACATGCTGCTCGTCATCATCGGCCTCCTCCCCATGAAATCTGCCGTGCGGACCACCCTGCTCTCTCGGTGGTGGTGCCCCCTCTGGTGCCGCGTCCACCTCAACCGCACCGTCGACAGCTGCCTCCGCGACGGGGTTGCAAACGCATGGTCGTAGTCTCCAAGATCCTTTCATCGCACCCTGGGCCAGCCAGATGCCTTGACATCCGCATGTTCAGTACCAACTGCAAGGTCCAACCCAAGTTCGACGAGTGGTTCTTATCCCCCGCCCTAGGTCAGCTCGAGGAGCTCAGCTTTGAAGCTGGACGATGTCGCTCTCTGCCTCCGTCCGCACTCCACCTCGCGCCAACGCTGCGCCGCGCCAGCTTCAGCTCCTGCTATCTTCCCCAGATTAATGCCACGCCCGCCCTTATTCTCCCTCAACTCAAGCAGCTCGACCTCTTTGACGTTGTCATCTCGAAGAAGGTTACGGAGCACCTGCTCCGCAGCTGAACTGCGCTCGAGTACCTTCGTCTTGAGCAGATCCACGGGTTCATTAGCCTCCACATCGCCTCGACGAATCTCCGATGGATTTATGTGTCTTGCTGGCCCCGCAACAAGACATCAATTGGGAAGAGATCACTCCAGCTGTTCCATGTTATGGTCATTGAGAATGCACCTTTCCTTGAGAGATTGCTTGTATCGGATCTAGAAGGTCCAACAAAAACCAGGGTCATTGACGCGCCGAAATTGACAGCGTTGGTGCACTCGTCTGCCAAATTCTCCGAACTCTTTATTGGATCTGTAATCGTTCAGGTACAACACTCATCTTCTTCTCCATCTTCTTGAAAGTCACATTTTTAAATTTCTTCTTGATGTATTTACGACCGTCTTCCAGAAAATGATTCCCACAAGCTTGACCCAGTCTATGCGCACAGATCTTGGCAATAAAATCTATCGGCCCCAATCTGGATCAAGTTGTTGGATTCCTTACATGCTTTCCATGCACGGAGAAGCTACTCATCGAGGTGATACTTCTTTCCTATTACTAAACGGTAATCACAATGTAGCTCAAAGTTTTCGTAATTTTTCAAAATTACAATGACAAGTGTAGTGTTCAAAACTGCATCTAAGCACTGCACCGAAAGAAATGTTTTTAGTATTTTTTTCTCACGTGATCACCTGCATCGTTTTTTTGTTGTACTACTATAGTAGCCTAGGCTAGTCATAGTGGAAAGTAACTTAGACTACTCCAGTAACTCTATGGTTACCCTAAGAGCAAGTACTGCCTCCGCCCTGGTTTACACTTCCTATTTTGTAGTATGAAAATTTGACCATAGATTTAACTGACAAAATTTTAATGCATGTCACTAAGAACTATATCGTTGGATTCATATTTGAACATAATTTCAAATGGTGTAATTTTTAGTGACATGCATTGGCATTTTCTTACATAAATATATGGTCAAAATTTTATACTAAATAAGAGGTAGTACAAAAGTGGTCTATAACGACCCTCCACTATGTAGGCCAAAACACGTGCCAAATTCACTTGTGATGCATTTGGCATCGATGCCCCTCCATTGCTCACCTGGTGCCCCAATCTGGTTCACCTACTTTGCTCCGGTGCCAAATTAACTCACGCAATGAAAAAACACTTGCGTGGGAGAGAGAGAGAGGATTGAGGCAATAAAAAAACACTTGTTTGGGAGAGTGAGAGGCTGGTGTAGTTGGTTTGATTGATTTGTTTATACATGTGGGTCTGTGTGCACAGCGGTTCCAACTCTCTCACATCATGAGAGCAGTGCCAAAATCTTTTGATTTGACATCGATGCATATTATGGCATCAGCCACATAGTGGACGGCAACAAATGCCCAAGCTCTTCACATACTCCTAGGTAAATGAGAGGAAAGAGAGAGAGAGTGAAAAAATATCACTAGCCAGCCAACCCTATCGTATGAGCGAATGATATAGGTACCTCTTGATAACACGACAATCTTATACAGCCAGCTGCTCTAATATGTTCTCTTCTTTTGCAGATAAAAAAGACCCGAAAGTGAAAAATGTGCTGCACTATAACAATCTCATCGAATGCCTTGATCTCCATCTTACAGAAATTGATTTGATCGACTACCGAGGCAGCACATCTGAGATTAAATTGGCCAGGTTCTTTGTTCTGGAGGCAAGTGTGCTCAAGGTAATGAGGTTTGGCGTTCTCTGGTGCAACAATGAATGGCGTGCTGATCACCGCAAGCGTCTAAGCCTAAATGACAAAGTCTCCGCAGAAGCTGAATTTGTTTTTGCAACATCAGGTGGCCAGAGACTCGAAAACTTATTTTTCCCATTAGTGACTTGTTAGGGCAGTGGGTTTTAGTTTGTACGATAATGCTACATCCACCTAAAGTAACGAAAGTTCTTACGTAAACTTCCTAGTAATTCCCTCTTTGTAGGTGCAGCATTACTCCTAACATTTGTAATATCAGTTTGAAACTTGTAATATTGCCGTGTCATATTCCTGCGTTTTCAAAATCCTGCGAGTCAAACAGGTCCTGAGTTGGTGATGATGTTGTGTCTGCCATCTTTCACCAATAGCCATCGGATCTAGATTTGACACATACAAACCAAACTTCTCCAGTTTTGAAAAAAGATGCCCGCACTTGTTCCCTATTTACAAACAACTCCTTGTCTCTCACAATCAGCCTTATCTCCTCCCCACCACATCTAGAAGGCCATGGAAAAATCTGGCGCGATGGCCGCTGCCGGCGCCGTCCACCCCCCAATCTTGGTGGTCCGTGCAATGCACGGGCATCTACGCACGGGAAATTATGTCGAACACGGCTAGTTGTAAGCAGGCTAGGTCTACAGCCATGATGATAGTGACTGCAGACGGTGAGGCTGACTATGGTATGCCGAACACGGCACCTATACTCAGGTGTCATCTCCGGCGTAGGGTCTTGTCACTTCACTGTGAGGAGCAGCACGTAATAATTTGACCAACGGGTAGTACAATGCTACTACATTGGTAGTACTACTACTACTAGTACTAGCACCACCGTCTGGATTTAGTAGTACTACCACAT
This sequence comes from Triticum aestivum, assembly GCF_018294505.1. Taxonomy (NCBI): domain Eukaryota; kingdom Viridiplantae; phylum Streptophyta; class Magnoliopsida; order Poales; family Poaceae; genus Triticum; species Triticum aestivum. Next base: position 93,851,094 of record NC_057814.1, on the reverse strand, counting down.
CCATCTGGATTTAGTATTTGACTAGCAATATCTAGTAATGCATGTCACAAAAATTGTACTACTCCCTCTGTAAATAAATACATGGTGTATTGTTTTATTCCTATCGACGAGATAACTTAATGTCTTTTTGCTACTTAATAGGATTACATGCAATGAACTAACCACTGCATGTGATGTTTGGTAGTCTCAAGTCATTGAAAGCATGCACGGGCACGGAGGGGGACGCAACTTCATTGACTTACTGCACCTGCCTTTGGGTGTATGACACGTGGGCCCAATGGGTGGCTGGCCAACCTGTCATACAGCCAAAGGCAGGTGCAGTAGAGGGGCGAGGAGTAGATGGCCAACATGCACGTGAATTCAACGCAGTCTGCACTTCTCATATAAAGGCTCCCGCCAGTCCAATCTACAAAATCCTACACACCTACGCACCCAAGGGCAAGAGTGATCACTCCAATCGCAAGATTAGTTGACTAGAAGCTAGACCCATGGAGGCGATGAGCGCGAGCATCAGCCGGCTGTGCCAGATGGTCCACAACGCCGGCCTGCGGCCCGGCACCGAGGAACGTCTCCAGGTAGTGATTGAGGGCGCTAGGGCGAGGGGCCGCTTGGACAACAGCTTCGTCTCCTCGTTCGACGAGGTCCTCGCCGGCTTCCTCGACAAGTTCACCGTCGTCAAGAAGCTCGCGGACAACCTTGACGTACGCCTCCAGCCCACGCGCCCAGGCTCTGCAATGCCTACCACCCTCAATGGCCTCTATGGTGACAACCTCTTCGACGCACTGGTGGCCGTGCGACTGCCCGCCGTCGTGCCGGAGAATGTCCACCTCGAGGTCGCGCTCGCCGCGCAGCGGCTGGCGCAGCAAGACACCATCGACATAATCACCCACGTCTACGCGCAAATCGTCCACAAGGACTACTACATGCAAGAGGAGGACGATAGGACGCTGGCCTTCTTGGACCGCAGGGCAACCTTGGACGGCATTGTTCAGAAGCATGTTGAGCTTGCCGCCAACGCCGCTGCTCCTCACACGTCGGTTGGTGACCCGGTGCACTAGGGCGTGAGGATGTCGTTGATGGATCCGTATGTATCTTTATCTTTCCGTCAAATCCATGTAGTAGTATATGGTACTACTAGTAATTATCTTACCTTTCGCATCAACTTCATAATTTTCCTACGTACTCCATGCATGAACCGCGCCAGAACCAAACTTCTCATTACTCTAGGGAAAATCGTTATTTCTATCTATCGGTCGCCCCATGGAGCAGAACCAAATTTTACAAGTTACAAGTTCAAAAGGAAAAGCCTGCGTGTTCGCATCGCACCCCCACACGGTTTTTTCGGCACGCCGCTCAAGGGGGAATGCGTGCTGTGTTGCATTTTCACTTACAAGTGGGACCGCAGTTGAGCAAACTGACTATCGGCAAACCCCCACCCCGCCCACCGCGCGATGGCTGGGAAAGCAGGAGGGAGAAGAGATGGCTGTAGCTAGCATGGACTCCAAGAAAATTGGTGTCAGATGGGACTCGTGTGGGTGGCGTGTGCCGTACTGCTAGACATGAATGCTAGTTATGGCCCATGCCACCCCACTATATCGAGGTGCTGGTTACTCCACTATATCGAGTACGTAGAACAAATTTCCTGGAGTCCGTGCTCAGCCCTCCTCTATCTCTCTTCTCAGCTAGCCAACAGACGCGCAGAGCCCATCGTCTGTTTGCTCATATGCGGTCCCACATGTCAGTGAAAACGCAAGAGGACCCACTGAACCTGCACATCTTTCACCTCGACGTGCTGGTGATGAAAAACAAATCCAATAAAGATCTTCGGTGGCTGCTTTTGGAGTTACTCAAGAGTAGTAAGATTCTATTTATAGTTTAACCCAAGATGCACATCACGTGGCTTCACCTACCACTCTATTTTCTTGCATGACACGAGCTGGATGCTGGATGTCCCATGTGTCGGCAAAAGGAGGAAGAACTCGACCAAATCTTCGGTTGTGCTCTCGGATTAGACTAGTTGTGCTAACTTAAAATTTTATTGTGTAGAATGGATGCAAGTTTTGGTATTGGGAAGAAGAGTACAACGATATATTGATAGAGCGCAATTTAGTAGATGTTCTAGCACTTTTAGCTAGCATAGAGGCTAGAGATGGGACTAGTGCACTATTGATAGAATAGAGGCTAGACACGTCTACTTCTTTACACTCGAAGAAGAAAGAAGCACGCAAGATCGAGCCTTCGCAGATCAACAATGAATGCATCGAGAAGGCACTGATCCTACTTACAGGAGCAGTTATGGAAGTTGGATATCTTCTAAAATGTATTCTTGTGGTTCTTGTTTTCTTTGGTCTTGATTTTCTAGTCAAAATTTTGGTGATGTATTTCCATGTACCAAAAAATCAATGATGAAAAAAAGATATGTGTTTGCAAAGAAAAATGTACGCGGCCGGGATGCGCTCGCGCGTTCGGCGCACGACCACCGCATCCGAGAAATGGCCCGGACATGACCCCATTGCCCTACCCAAATGGACAGAATCCGGGCAAAACAGAGGTCCGTTTGGGGTCATAATTTGGAGTTGGCATTACAAGTGGGACCGCAGTTGAGGAAACCGACTATCGGCAAACCCCCACCTCGCCTGCAGCGCGATGGCTTAGAGAAACGACGAGGTTGAAGAGATTGCTGTCGCACGGACTCCAAGAAATATGGTGTCAGATGGAAGTCGTGCTGGTGGCGTGTGCCGTACTCCTGGACGTGAATGCTTGTTCTGGCCCATGCCACCCTACTACTCCTACTACTACTCCTACTACTCCTATCGAGGATTCGAGGTGCTGGTTACGTACAGCGAACACATTAACATATGGCCCACCTCACACTGTGGCCAAATTTCCTGGAGTCTGTGCTAGGTTAAAAAGTGTTCTTTGTGAGGATGGGTGGCTGGTCTCAAGTTTAAAACTTGTTGTATTACGTACGTAGACGTAGAGATAGTGCAGCATGTGAAGCTAGTACAAATAGTGTAATATTGTTGATTGGCCTCATCCGATAACCTGTTGCAATGCACGTACAATTATGTATTCGGAAAATATTTTTTTGCCTCGTCGCAGCACCCACTCAGAGAAGCGACTCGATAGCCATTCATAAATTTAGTAAGTTTATCACAGGCATATCATTTTATTACATACAACAGGTCATCGACCCACAACGACAACGAGGATACATTATAAACACTAAAGTTTTCATCACACAACAAATAACAAGCAATGAAATGAACTTCAACTCAACCAATCCTTGGCGTTGGAAACGCTTACTTTGAACCACAAGCGATTCTCTGGGAAGAGCCAGCAACTGTCAATCTCGAGACCAACGCAGGACTGGTCATCCAGGCTGAAGCGGCCTACTATATCACGACCAGGGTAGGGAACCAACGCAATGTTCGACGTATAGATACAGTTGCTTCTCATAAATGGTAGTAACGTTGTGTCAACAACAGTTGGATCACCTTTCACCATCATTGGATAGTTTTGTCCAAGGAAGAGCGAGTTTGCTCCAAGACTATCAATACTGTACCAGGGAGAAGGTGTTGGTGCTAGCACACTAGTATCCATCCCGAATACCATGCAACGGGTGTTGGAATAGGTCCGGAGAGTGCGACCATGGGAGACAACACCTGCTCCCTCAGTAGTAACATCAGCAGTGGGCTGTATACAGACAAGAAGGGGTCATCCATCGGAAGTTGCCAGGTGCCACTGAGTATATGGGCCCTCCTCGTCCTCATGCTCGTGATCATCACCATCTTCATCTCCCCCTTGGTTATAAATTTTTTCAAGTATAGGCGGTGGAATGTTCACAGGACCTTGGAAACGCAAGAAGAAGGTTAATTAGTAGAGAAGGGAAACTTGCTAACTCGCATGCATGTGGACGAAACAATTATAATTACGGTGGAAGACAAACGTACTGAAACTACGAGGATCCCATGCAAAAATAGTGCCACGAGTGGTGGCAGCAAACACAAGACCCTCGTATTCAATTGCATCACAGTACACATCCGTGTATAGAAACTGATTTTTGAGCAATATCCATCCAGTCGAACCACGAAGGACGGCAACAAGCTTGTCGAAGATAGTAACAACTTGATAGTTCTTGTAATTCCAAGAGCGGTTGGGAACTCGAGAAATTGCTATCTTCCGTAGACGACAGTCACCATGATCATATTTGAACGTACGTAGATCATCTGTGTGCTCAACCTCAGGGCACTCGGAGATTTTTGGAAGTGGAATCTGCTGACGAGTGTACACATTCACAAGTTCCCACTCGCAATTGTACCCAATATAAACAACCCAATCTCCATTTGCGCCTGCCCAAGCCTTGCCCTCAAGCGATGGCATCTTAACATCATACGTACCATTATCAAGCGGCATCAACTTGCACAAGGCGAGGCCTCCCTCGTCCCCGCGCCAGCCAGCACGGTCACAGCGAAGAAGATAGGGGAGATCAAACCACTCCTGGACCCTTGGGTTCCTTGTAATGATGTTATTAGTTGAGTCGAGAATGTTCTTGAACGAACCTGCCATGCTAGCCGAGGTGATGACGTCGCACCGATCAATGAGTTCCCCCACCACGTCATCTTTCAGATCGGGGCAAGAATAACGGGGTCGTTTCCGGCTTGCTCCCTCCATGGAGAAGACGATCGAACAATGGCAGAAGGAAGGGTGAAGGCAAATGGAGGAGGGAGGAAGAGCGTGCGACAGCAGTTCCAAATCGAGAGGGAAAGGCGAAGAGTCGGTGGACGGTTGCCAGTTTGCCACGGTACACGAAGAGGCGCCCCGGCCTACACGTCCTTTCGGAAATTGTACAAAAGGACTCGCCGTATTCTCACTGACATGTTGGAACGGGACCACATGTCAACGAAACATGGTGTGTAATTTCTCGTGCAAAATGCGATCTGGCCGCATTTGCTCGAGGTGCCGCATTAGTTATCGACCTTTATTTTTTAACATACAATCTGAGTGGATAGCTCCTGTGGTCATCACACGTGAGCGGATATATAGGTGGGCTAGGTGGGCAGGTGGCAACAATCTAAGTGCTAAAAGAGTTGATCTCGAAAAAAGAGTTGATCCAATGCTTGGTTTTGTTTGGATTTTCCAACTATGACCATTGGATAGAGTGAATCAATGGCTTACATTCAAACTTATTCTCATACTATAGAATGGTATAGGAACGTAGAGAGATTTGGTTGATTTTATATGTTCTTCCACTCCGAGGTTTGTAGCTCCTTCTCGGTCGTTGGGAATCTATGCTCTTCCACTCTTTCGTTTAAGACATGAGCTTTGTTCATCCTGTTGCCGACACGCGGGACATCTATATGCCTCCATTTTACAAAATCATACTATATGCCTCCATGACACGCGGGACATCTAGCATCAAGGTGGCGTGTCATGTAAGAAAATTGAGATATGCAGTGCGTAAGTGAGTCGTGCACTTCGATGGCACCTAGTACTACGCAATATTTTTTCTCCTCGATGGCACATGAATAGTGCATGTACTCAATGGCCCTGTTTGGATACTCTAACTCAATTAGAGGTTAGAGTTAGATTCTAACCCTAAACTAACTCTAACCAAAGAGCTGTTTGGATGGTAGGTTAGATTGACAATAAATATTCTTTCTCAATCATTTGACTACTTTGAACCCTGTTTGGATGGGAGGGGTAACTTTTTTCACTAATTTTTCTAGTGGGCCAAGGAGAACTAACCCAAATAAGCTCCTCTAGTGTGGGCTAGTTTTGGGGGTGGGTTAGGTCCAACTAACCCAAACTAACCCATCATGTTTGGATACTTTTGGGTTATTTGAGTCCCAACTAACTAAAACTAACTCTAACTTTGGACATGGTCGGCCCTTTTTGAAGAGAGTACTAATAAATAACTTTGATGTGTCCCGTGAACTCGCAGAACGACAAGAAGCTTGCTTACTACGCCTTCTCCCTCGCCAACGCGTGCGCGGTGGCTAGCAGCACGAGGAGAAACTTTTGCTTACAAGCGGTGGACGTGCAACAGTTCATTTGGTGTCAGATTGCCAGAAGTACTAATGTAGTACCATCATTATTGTTCGACTTCCGGAAGAGGAGAAGAGCCAAGCGCAAGGTCACCTACTAACCTAGTACAGTACTACTATAGCCAAAGTTGGTCCACCTTTTTAGAGCATGGTTAATAAATATAGGCGGCTCTTCAGCGGCACATCATTTAGAGCAAGTACTCTCTTCATAGGAACAAAGGAAGTGAAACAAAAGTTGGAGTGGATGCTAGATTGCCAATTAAAACATGATTACATAGGAAAAAATTCCTATAGCATTCTACCCTATGAATCAAACGACCAATGTAGGAAAATTATGAGGGGGGTCTCTCCAACAGTGTTCCTTGGCTCGCACCTAGCATCACGGTGGTGGAACTTGGAGTCATTCATCTGGTACACATGGCATCTCAGATCTGGACACAAGGTGACGCGACCTCTCACTTCCTCCGCCATTTGAAGCGGCGCGCCGGTGGAGGGCTAGCATACTCCAATATTAGGTTGGCTCTATGTGATGTGGCAACTTCATACACTAACCGGATGCTGGCTATACTACTACGGTACTTACGCTCCAAGAAGTGACTCGAAAACCATTCATAAATTGAGTCTATGACATGCATTTGCAACTGAAATGTACCATCCATTAAATACAACAAGTCATCAACACACAACGACAACGAGGATACATGTTGGATTATAGATTATTTCCAACAAAACATTCTAGCAAATACTAAAGTTTTCATCACACAACAAATAACAAGCAATGAAATGAACTTCAACTCAACCAATCCTCGGCGTTGGAAACGCTTGCTTTGAACCATAGGTGCTCTGGGAAGGGCCATCTATTGTCAATATCGAGAGCAAGGACTGATCATCCTGGCTGAAGTGGCATATATCAGGACCAGGGCAGGGAACCACCGAAAAGTCCGAGGTATAGATGCAGCTGCTTCTCATAAATGGTAGTAACGTTGTGTCAACAGCAGCTGGATCGCCTTTCACCATCATTGGATAGTTTGGTCCAAGGAAAAGCGAGTTTGCTCCAAGACTATCAATACTGAACCAGGGAGAAGGTGTTGGTGCTAGCACACTAGTATTCGTCCTGAATACCATGCAACGGGTGTTGGAATAGGTCTGGAGAGGGCGACCATGGGAGACAACACCTGGTTCCTCAGTAGTAACAGTCTGAGTGCACTGTATACAGACAAGAAGGGGTGATCCATCGGAATTAGTTGCCAGGCGCCACTGAGTATATAAGTTCTACTCCTCCTCATGCTCGTGATCATCACCATCGTCATCTCCCCCTTGTTTATAAAAATTTTCAAGTATAGGTGGTGGAATGTTCACAGGACCTTGGAAACACAAGAAGAAGGTTAATTAGTAAAGGGAAACTTGCTAACCCGCATGCATGTGGATGAAACAATTATAATTACGGTGGAAGACAAATGTACCAAAATCATAAGGATTCCATGCAAAAACAGTGCCACAAGTGGTGGCAGCAAACACAAGATCCTTGTATTCAATTGCATCACAGTACACATCCGTGTATAGAAACTGATTTTTGAGCAATATCCATCTAGTCGAACCACGAAGGATGGCAACAAGCTTGTCGAAGATAGCAACAACTTGATAGTTCTTGTAATTCCAAGAGCGGTTGGGGACTCGAGAAATTTCTATCTTCAGTAGACGACAGTCACCATGATCGCATTTGAATGTACGTAGATCATCTGCGTGCTCAACCTCAGGGCACTCGGAGATTTTTGGAAGTGGAATCCGCTGACGAGTGTACACATTCACAAGTTCCCACTCGCAATTGTACCCAATATAAACAACCCAATCTCCATTTGCGCCTGCCTAGGACTTACCCTTAAGCGATGGCATCTTGACATCACACGTATCATTATCAAGCGGCATCAACTTGCACAAGGCGCGGCGAACAGGCTTATAGCGAAGAAGATAGGGAAGATCAAACCGCTCCTGGACCCTTGGGTTCCTTGTAATGATGTTATTAGTTGAGTCGAGAATGTTCTTGAACGAACCTGCCATGCTAGCCGAGGTGATGACGTCGCACCGATCAATGAGTTCCCCCACCACGTCATCTTTCAGATCGGGGCAAGAATAACGGGGTCGTTTCCGGCTTGTTCCCTCCATGGAGAAGACGATCGAACAATGGCAGAATGAAGGGTGAAGGCAAATGGAGGAGGGAGGAAGAGCGTGCGACAGCAGTTCCAAATCGAGAGGGAAAGGCGAAGAGTTGGTGGACGGTTGCTAGTTTGTCACGGTACACGAAGAGGCGCCCCGACCTACATGTCCTTTTGGAAATTGTACAAAAGGACTCGCTGTCTTCTCACTGACATGTTGGAGCGGGACCACATGTCAATGAAACATTGTGTGTAATTTCTCGTGCAAAATGCGATCTGGCCGTGTTGGCCCGAGGTGCTGCATTATTTCTCGACTTTATTTTTTAATGGCGTGCCATTCAGTTTTGAAGCACGACTAACTGGTACTGTTTGCAGAGAAAATATAAACTACTCTACCACTACTCCACCTCTAGTACTAGTAGTATAAAAAAGATATGTAGGCTGGAGCTTCAGAGCTTTCTTGCTAAGGGCTGCCCACTTGCTTCTCACACTATCACCCTCTCTCCAGATCTAAAAAAGACGGCCTCTCTCTCCCTCCTCACCGGTGGTCACAGATCCGCCGGGGAAGAAAAGGACGTGCATCGTTGACGCATTCGTCATCGGCGAGTGAGGTCATGCACAGACGACAAGGTCGTCCTCTCAGACCTAGCGCCCGTGCGGGATGGCCTCCGTCCCCAAGCTCGCTGCCATAGTGCATGCGGAGGACGACGACCACGAGCGAAGCCACTTCCTGCCGACCCTCAGGTATGCTACCTCTTTTCGAACCATACCCTTGTTCTATTGCCCCATCTACCATGTCGCTGCATGTGGATCTTTTTCCACTCCACCATCTTCCCAATTTCCCATCCTCTGCTCTGCTGGTCATGCAGACGAAAACCTTAATTTGCACTATTAAAGGAAACCCTATTTCATGCAGACTAATCCATGTCTGGGTCGAATAAGGAAAGGAAGGGAGACTGTACTGTCCAAGAGAGTAGGCATCGAACCCGCATCTAGGTTAAAAAGGGGAAAATCAGTAGCTAAGGAACGTGTCTCGTGTCTCTTGGTTGAAGAAGGGTAGAAAGGCATGACAACGCAATAGAGAATGACCAGGTCGATCGGTTTGTTGTCCTCACATAGGAAAAAGGTGGCTAAACATAACAAAAATGGGACGTAATCCACATATGCTGCCTGCATATTTGTTGCTCTGGGCAACCATACCTCCCTCACCACTCTATGCGTCCATGGAGGTACATCGTACTGGTGCGCCCACTGTCCGAATGGGCCTCCCATGCTCTTAGTGTCACTTTTTTGCTGTTAGGATAACGCCAGCAGTCAAGTCAAGCAATGCTACTGCTAAAGTGATGCCACATTTAAATAATGCCGCACTCAGTCTAATGCCACCGATAAATTTAAGCAATGCCATTTAATGTCACTGGATTATTTCAGGGTTAGCTGTTGATTGTGGATGTATTAAAGATTTTTCAGCTAAGGCATTCTAATGATGTTGCACAGCCAGTATACCAACGATGATACTTGTTACTACCTTCAGATTTTTGCACTGTTAATGCTTATAGATTACATACCTCACTTTCATGAGATAAGTTGATTTTTTTCTACAGTATCACCAAAATGCCAAGGCGCTGATGTCATTTTATTTTGGTTAAACTGCGCAAAAAATTATGAAGACAAGAGGAAAGGTCAAGAGTGGGCACCTCCTCCTCCGCCTGTTCTCTTGATTCGTTCAATCAAGTTTTTATGTTTGATCGATTATCAAGATTGGGATAGCAATTTTTAAGGTCCCCCCGAGTTTGAAATGATATTTACCTTGGAGGTACATGGTTTGCAATTTTTTTTATACTGTCATTAGTTAATAATGCTAGTTACCTTCAGACTTTTGTATTTGGTTTAATGCTCATGCACAGCTAGTATACCAATGCTGAAATGTGTTAACTTTACATTTTATATTCTTAATTCTTATAGAAATCTTCCAGTGCCAGAGTTTATTGAAATCTGTTCAGTAAAACCATTGTACTGTACCCTGTAATAAATAACTACTCTACTGTTGCACTAGCCACTGGATTAGTGTATATTTGTAGTATTCAAAATTTCGAATGGTGTTGCATTAGCGTATGGACATAAATAAAGTGTGGCAAGCTTTCCCAAATATGTGCTCAAGAAAACTACTACCTGTTTTTCTAAATACTAGTAGACGTTTGGGTACTTTAAACTGAACCGCTAAAACGTCTTATATTAAGGAACAGAGGGTGTAGAGTTCACTCAAATTATCCTGGTAAAGCTAGTCACACCTTTGTTAAAATTAATGTTCATTATGTTATCGGAGGAGGTCTGTAAGTTTGTCTCTAATGCCTGTCGACTACATACCTGACATCATGATGTAATGTTAAGTCATTTCCTTTTGTACAGTCTCACTAAATTGTCAAGGCGGTGATGGCATTTTATTTTAGTTGAACTACACAAAATATGCTTAAAAGAAGAGGAAAGGTCAGCAATCGATCATTCTTTCAGAAAGAACTATATATGCCTTTCTGACATCAGCCTCTGTTGCTTTATTTATTACTTCAAACAGGTGGTTAGAAACAGTCTTGCTACCTTTTCCCATTAAGAAATTGGAATGCTTATATTTGTGAGTCTATGCTTCAACTAGTGCCACTTTTATAGTAATCACACTTTCAATATCTATGCAAACAGGGATGCTCGATTTTAGTGGAACTGCACAAAAAGTCCAACGGGTTCAACATTAGGAGCATGTTTTCTTCCAAACCTTTATATCCAATTGGTGGCACTATGACCTGTTAATTAAGAAGGTACATGGTTTGCTACTATCTTGCTAATCTTTTTGTACTGTCATTAGATAGTAATACTAGTGGTTTGCATGTGAATTTATTGGCAGGGTGGACCTACATTGGAGGTGCAGGACAGGATACAGTGATTGGATGCTCAATTTTGGTTGTATCGATTTCACCTCTTCCATCACTGCGAACATGGATAGCCTTGGTCTAATGAAGAATAGGCGCTATATTTCTGCTCTGAACAAGCAAATCAATTCCGTATGAAATTGTCCAGGGCAAAACATGACTGTATCAAATTGTCCAGTGCAAAACATGACAGATGCTAAGCGGAAGAGACATGTTTAAACCAAAAATACAAGGTGGGGTATATGTTTACTAGCTGCTTGATATTTGTGCAGACAGAGATGTCTGCCCGTTGCTATTTGGCAAACACACAAAGTGACCGCAATTTGGTTGAACTGCACAAGAGAATAGTATAGTCACTGCATGCAGTGCCATTTGAAAATAGACACAGAAAGATTGGATAGTCACTTCATGGACTGCAGAAAAGTAGTACTGTACTATTTATTGGCCAACACTAGGTGCTTCATTGCTTTGGTCTGATTATACAATGGGCATCATTTTGCCAAAGTTAAAGTTTGTATTCCGAAAATAGTCTCGCCGTGTGATGAAGAGAAGACCAAATCATATTGCAGTGGATGTTCCTCCATCATGTGTGGTTCATTCTCATGGTTCCAGTTGTTGGTGAAACCAGTTACGTTTGCAAGAGGAATTGTAGACTTCACAAAAAAATTTGTCTTTCAGTCTGTACTGAATGTTGGCCAAGAGAAGCATCCATGTTAGTAGGAAGAACATATGTTTTTTCTAGATCTTTGCTTTTGGAGCTACATATTTGTATATGATCTGTGAATCATTGAGATGCATTAACATGTTGATCTTACGTATGGGAATCGTCCTAGTTGGATTTAGTTGTAGCTGATCTTTGCATTCGGAGCTACATATTTGTATATGATCTGTGAATCATTGAGATGCATTAACAGTTCCTTATATCTGTTCGCTCAGTGTTTACAAGTTACTGATCGATCACTAGCTAGCCTACTAATGCGCTCCTGGCTATTTTAGTTGCGACACAAGATCCAAAGTGGCAGTTTTTTGAATAAAAAATGTCTACCTCTGAAGAAACTGACAAGCTGCTCTGAAGAAAATGCCATGCGAATCTGAAGAAACTGCCAGCGAAAACGTTCGCAAATGCCTTATCTCCCAGCTAAAGTTCATCAACTAATGCCCTCGGCTGCGACTCATTGCATGCTGCTCCGCGTACTGGCTGTGAGCGATTTTGAGTGCCTGCATGCAGCCGGCCGTAATTAAGGCAGCTAACTGATGCGAAAAAAGATGCGCTTTAATTGTTGTGGGCCTTTTAAATCCGTGGAATCATTATTGACAAGGAGGGAGATGATTCGAGTGCACTCGTTTGACCGTCATGCCGACGTGCGACCCAGCACGGGCGGGACGGGATGGCACAGTCAGAATTTCAGTTTCTCTAGTTTTTCACGGCAAGCTGGCGCGATAAGATATGCCTGCTTAATTATGCATTGAATTCCGATGACCGTCGCGCTACCTTCCGCCTATAAGTGCTGTTTCCCGGCCTTCTATGGTGGCACCGTGACCCAACTCGCCCTATCCTCATAAGCCCCCACCGGCCCGATGTCGCTCGCCACTTATCCTCGCTCTCGGCATGTCCACCATGCCCCCGTCCGTCCGCGATAGGCGAGGCCGGAGGCGGTCACCATCGGAACTAGTGTTCGGTTTTTCACCAGAAGGCAGACGGAGGGAGGAGGCATTCTATCGGTCTTTAGATGGAAATGCAGAGATTGAGGACTTGTTGGAGCGCGACCGCCTAGCGGAGGAGCAGGAGTTGTTGGAGCGCGACCGCTTGGCGGAGGAGCAGCGTATCGCCGATTTGCGCCGCCAGCGGGACATGGAGCAGCAGCGCACCGACGCTCTGAGTCATGAGCAGAGCACCCGCACCTGGGATGACTACGTGGAGGCCGGCGCCTGGCAAATAGCCCTGGAGGCTGTCGGGCACGCACGCTTCGCGACGCTGATTTTTACTACCAGCTCGTCAAGTGGGTTTCCCGCTTAGAAGCCGAAGCTTCGGTGGACCACGCCGGCATGGAAAGGGCCAACACGCGCGAGCAACGCGCCCTATCGCACCTCTGGCAAGTCCGAGGCGAGGCGGAGGACACCGGTGCCGGCGTTTAGCGTGTACCGCAGATGGCGGCCGGCATCGTCTAGTTAGCTAAGAGTAAGTTAGTACTTGTACGCTACTAGAGTATTAGTGGGAGTAGATAGTTAACTTGGCTATGATGGTTGTCAACGTGGAAGTTCAATACTCTATATGTGGATCAGACCTGTTACTTTGCTCTGAATGTTGAACTTTCCGTTTGAACGTATGGAATGGGTTGTTATTTTTTTAAATGGGTTGTATTTGTCCTCCACGGGTTTAGAGGCTGACTTGTGGGCCTATCAAATTGACGCGTACACAATCAGGAGATGATTGTACGTGGAGAGCATGACAGCAGGGACCCGCCAAGGTCATGGCATTACACAAGCAAGTGCCTCCTTACTTCAATGCAATAAAAAAATGGCTCCTCCTAATGGATTTCTGACATATGGGTCCCATGCCATTGTCAACGTAGTCAATAAACGAGAGAGTTGCACAACGAGCGGCTGACACCAGGGACCCAGCAGCTCGCCCAGTTATTTTTGTTTTGGGTTAATTTCATAAATGCCACTCCAAATCTGGTGTTTCTGAGAAATGCCACTGCAATTTCCAAACTTTGAAAAATTCCATTTCATGCCATTTCCAGTGGCATTTTTCGAAGTCTGGAGTGGCGTTTTTCAAAGTTTGCAAATTGCAGTAGCGTTTTCCAAAGTTTGCAAAAATTGCAGTGGCATTTCTCAAAGTTTGGAAATTGCAGTGGCATTTTTATGAATCGCCATATTTGTTGTGGCATTTATCTAATTTGTTTTTGAGACGGAAGCATGGTGTCAACTGGGCTGTGCGGGGCACTCTGGTCTGTCTAGACAGCCTTCTCTTTTATGTTTACCACAGACCAGCCCAGTAGTTTTTTTTTCTTTCTGAAAATGGCTAGCCCAGTTTTTTGTGATTTCCCAAGTAAGTCACTTTGTCAGGCCTGTTGGGCTGCAAATCTTTCAAGACGAGGAGAGCTTCATTCGGCTAGACGAGAAAATGGCCTATCAGTAATGAGAAATGGGCTGTACATTTTTAAAACACATCAAACCGGCAATTACTTACAAATTTCTTTTTTTCATTTCAAGATTTTAAATTGCATTAATTTTTATGCGTGGAAAATTTGTTGGATATTATATTGATATACATTTATTTTTAAAATCAGTTTGAATGTGACTCGAAATTTTGGGATTAAAAACAGTTCGGACCGCACCGAAATATGCAACATTTCCTATAATTTTTTAACCGTGGCCACAATATGGGTTGTAATGCTAACAAAAAGAATATGGGCTCCAAAGAAAACCTTAAGAATTAGCAAATGGGCTGTAAATTATTAGAAATAATGGCAGATGGGCTGTATGTTGTTTTCCACAGATTTGAGGCTTTCTTAAAAAAAGGTTGACGCACAAGCAGTGACTGTTGGATGTCCATCCAACGGCCGTTGTGCTTCTTCAATCTCTGCTCTTCCTGCTCCAGCCGCTCAAATAAGCGCCGGTGGGACTGCCTGCTCCCTCCTCCCCACGGCTGGTTGTGCTGCCGCGCAGGCCTCACCGCCCCACCGTACTCCCATCGCTGGCCTAGCCATCCCTCTACTCACCCACACCTGCTGTTATTCTTCGACGACGATAGACGAACCAGTAAACCCTCGTACAGTCATACTCCCCTCCGCGTGGGAAACAACTGCCGAGTCTTCCCTGCCTCCGTGTCATTCCCTTCCTAGGCCTCGCTGTCGTCCACCGCCCTGGTCCTCTCGGCACGGCCTGGTCAACATGGTCAACGGCTGACATGCATCTGAAGTGGACTCTACGTCGAGAGGCTGACAGCTGGGTCCATGGCCGCACGCAAGGAAATGCCTCCTTATTACGCGCAAAATAATGATTCCTCCACCTGACATCTGGGACCATCGAAAGGGCCTCTGTATTTCGCAAAAAAACGCCGCCGCTGACAGCTCGGACCCACCAGCTATATCTTCGCACGCAAGGAAGTGCGTCCTTATTACGCACAAAAAATGAATACTCCCCCTGCTAGCTGGGACCCAGTATAGTGGCAGGCTGACTTGTTGTCGGAGTTATTGGCGACGGGTATCCCGAAGACAGCAAGACGATATCTCAAGACATCGGGGCTAGCAAAGCCCCTCAGTCCGACTGCCCGGCCGCTCGTGCCGGCTCCCCGTCCGACTGCTCTGCCTGGCCGGCTGCCGGCTGCCGACTGCGCCAACCAGCCGGCTGCAGCCCGACTCGACACCGACAAGACACCGACAAGACATCGACAAGACAGCCACACCGTGGCCATGCCTGGCCACTATTGCTGCATAGGCGTACACTATTCATCCATCACCAGCAACAGTGTGCAGTACCATCAATAGTGTAACTTGTTCCCTGGGCACTAGTATATAAAGTGACCCAGGGGAGCAAGCCATCGGGCCATGGCCACAAGGCCTCACACAGGCTAGCAAGCTAACTAGCTATCCATCCATCCATCCAGGATGAACACACTCCACGCATACATGCTAGCTAGCAATCTAGCTAGCACACACACATCCATTCATCCATCCACCCATGGCCAAGCACACACTTGTGCTCATATGCATATATGAGGCCAGATGCCTATGGCACTGACCTCAGATACAGCTCCAGGAGCAACCCTGTACCAGATATACATACCAGGTATATATACTCAGACATGCAGGAGTAGGGATATTATCTCTCCGGAGAGCCCCGAACCTGGGTAAACTAGCGCGTGCTACTCGCATACCCGCTCCCGGTCCTATCAGCAGCAGTCTTACCCACACACTAAGCCCTTGTGGTATCAGTCGCCTCGCCCCCCGTGAGAATACCACGACAGTTGGCGCCCACCGTGGTGTTGTACTACTACTATGCTACCACGCTGCTGCTGGTTTCGCAGTCCGGGCGGGACCATTTTCGTCTCCACCGCCGCGGCATCGCACCGTCTCTCCAGTAGCGGTCGGGGGCTCGACATCGACACGCCCCCGGAGTGGCCGCGAGGGGCGGTGCGTCCTCGCCGTCGGCCTCGCCATCCTCGTCACCCCCGCCGCGGCGTCACGTTGTCTCTCCAATAGCGGTCGGGGGCTCGACATCGACATGCCCCCGGAATGGCCGCGAGGTCGGCCTCGCCTTCTTCGTCATCACCACCGCGATGCCGGCCGTCCATCCACGCGTCGTTCATGTCTGCTCCCCTCCGCGTTGCGCCTTGCTTCGGCCGACACACGAGCGCTCGCCCCTCCATATACTATCTATGCAAGCTAGCTAGATGCAAGTCAACAATGGTCAAGCCATGACCATACACTTCCAAAACACAGCCAGACGCTACAGATAATTCAGTCAAATGCAAGTCAGGCACTTGCCCGTACACTCCCAAAAAATCCATGGCCCTGTCTGCTGCCTCGCTGTAGCTGCTCCTGCTGCATCGTCGAGCTGCTACGCCCGCCTCCACCCTGAGCACCAGCAGCAGCTGAGCGTCTGCTCCTCGACCGGCGCGGCCGCCCCACTGCTGTCCTGCAGCTCCCAAGCCACCTCGCCCACTCTTCTCGCTGCAGCACGCTACCGCACGGACGCTCGCGTCCGACCTGCACCGCCTCAGGCTCTTCAGCAGGCTCCCGCGAGCCCCGAGCCTGCACCGTCGTGTTGCTCCGGCTGCTCGTCTGCCGGCTCCGCACGCACCAAGTGCTCGCCGGCTCCGCCCCTCGCCCGCCCGCGTCAACCTGGCATCCAGCCGCGCCGGCTCCAGCACCGGGCCGCCCCGCGCTCGAATGCGTCCGCTCCCGCGCTCGGCCGCCTCCGGCTCTTCC
>NC_057814.1:93830957-93833533 GCF_018294505.1 Triticum aestivum | reverse complement strand
CGCGTCCCTGCTGCTGTTGGCCCCGCGCTGTCCCGCCTCCGCCTGCGCCGCCCCGCGGCTCCGCGACCCCGCGCCTGTGCCGGTCCGCCCATGGCTGCCTGCCTCGCGCACCTCGTCTACAGCCGCGCCCCACCTGCCGGCTTCCCCAGCCGACTGATGCCGCGCGCGGACGGGCCAGCTCCCGCACTGGCCGACTCCCCGGCCACCTGCCGACTACGTGCTCCCGCGCCGCCTTCCGCTCCTCGGCAGCTGCGGCCGGCTGCTCGTGCTAGAAGGGGCCGGCTGCCCAAGAGAAAAAAGAAATGTGAGGTCAGTTCGGGGGAAAGAAAAGTCAAGAGCTATTGCCGGCTAGAAAAAAGAGAAAGAAAGTGACCGGGTGAGATGGTCGGCTGCCCGAGAGTCGGCTGGATTGAGAAAGAGAAAAGAAAGTGGCCGACTGGTGGCGTCCGGCTGCTCACATGCAGTCGGACAAAAAAAAGAGGGAGGATCTGACTGTGCAGTCTGCTGCCCAGCCGACTACTCTAGTCGACCACCCGCGTCGCCGCTCGGCCTGGTGGTTCGTCTGCCCGCTTCGCTGTCTGGCCGTCTGATGAGCCGGTCCGGCTGCGCACAGCCGGCTTATGAGAAAAAGAGAAGAAGAAAAAAGAATCAACTTCAACAAAGAAGACAAAGTAGTTGCCGGGAGATCCGGCCCGACTGCTCAGCAGTCGACCCGAATCTTGGGGGCTACATCCAGCGGATGTGCTGACGCGCCCCCACGAGAAAGAAGATGAGGTAGTCGCCGGGAGATCCGGCCCGACTGCTCAGCAGTCGGCCCGAATCTCGGGGGCTACACCCAGTGGGTGCGCTGGCGCGCCCCCATGAAAGATTGCAAGAAACAAAAACAAGAGACAAAAGAAGAGTTTTGTCCGGCTACAAGCAGCCAACAGAAAAGAAGAAAGAAGAAACAGGGCGCTGCCAGATGCCTCGCCACCTGGCCGGCTGTGCCAGGCCGGCTCGGCTGCGTTCTGCTTGTCGCCTGGCCGGTCAGGCCCGACCGGCTGGATCCTCCTCGAGCGCCTAGAGCCTCGACGGCTACACCCAGCGGGTGCGCCGACGCGCTCCGCGAGCGCCGAGCCGCGTCGGCTGTCTTCGACGACCTCCGCCTCGGCTACACAAAAATCAATGTGAGCTCCTCACCCACATATTTTTTCACCGTGAGAGAACGGATAACCCCGAGCGATGCTCGGGGGCTATGTCCGCATTTTATTATAGTTGCAGCACTGTTCGCCCCGGCGCCAGCCAGAGTTGGCCCGGGGGCTGGCCGCTTGGCCTGAGACATTTGTTCCCGCAGACGGCTTAGTAGCGTGCGCGGTACCAAAGGCCCACTCTTAGTCACAGACCGCAGAGCGGCTGTCCGGCTAGCAAGAGTGAACGCTGGAGGCCACCCACGCGAAAAACGTCCGGGAAGAAAAACGGTTCGGGCGACCCGGCCATTTTCTTTATGAGTATCTGCAAGGTTAAACTCACTCCCAGAATCTGAGTATTGGACACTCCACTCCGCGGCCCACTCTCAGCCACAGACCGCAAAGCGGCTGTCCGGCAAGCGAGAGCAAGCCAAAGAGTGGAGGGAACATGAAAGAGATTGAAGGGGGCTCGGACGGAACCGAGTCGGCACCCTTCGCATAAAACTTGCAATGCTGAAAGCAAACATTTGATATATCTGTGTGGACTAACTTCGTCTTTTTGCATGATCATTTCCGTGGGGAACCCCGCCTCCTCGCTCGGAGGCTCAGAGACTACATTAACACCTGCCAAGGAACCTCCGCCCATCTTTGCCAAGTTGCCCGGAGGCTCGGGGGCTACTGTCGGAGTTATTGGCGACGGGTATCCCGAAGACAGCAAGACGATATTACAAGACATCGGGGCTAGCAAAGCCCCTCAGTCCGACTACCCGGCCGCTCCTGCCGGCTCCCCGTCCGACTGCTCTGCCTGGCCGGCTGCCAAATGCGCCAACCAGCCGGCTGCAGACTCGACACCGACAAGACATCGACAAGACAACCACACCGCGGCCATGCCTGGCCACTATTGCTGCATAGGCGTACACTATTCATCCATCACCATCAACAGTGTGCAGTACCATCAATAGTGTAACTTGTCCCCTGGGCACTAGTATATAAAGTGACCCAGGGGAGCAAGCCATCGGGCCATGGCCACAAGGCCTCACACAGGCTAGCAAGCTAACTAGCTATCCATCCATCCAGGATGAACACACTCCACGCATACATGCTAGCTAGCAATCTAGCTAGCACACACACACATCCATTCATCCATCCACCCACGGCCAAGCACACACTTGTGCTCATATGCATATATGAGGCCAGATGCCTATGGCACTGACCTCAGATACAGCTCCAGGAGCAACCCTGTACCAGATATACATACCAGATATACTCAGACATGCAGGAGTAGGGGTATTATCTCTCCGGAGAGCCCCAAAACTGGGTAAACTAGCGCGTGCTACTCGCATACCCGCTCCCGGTCCTATCAGCAGCAGTCTTACCCACACACTAAGCCCTTGTGGCATCTGTCGCCTC
>NC_057814.1:93826999-93830712 GCF_018294505.1 Triticum aestivum | reverse complement strand
TGTGCGCCTACTAAGTTGACGGGGACGGAGGGCTTTGTCAACTTAGTCAATATGCACGATTCTAGCTCCAGTGACCCTACGATGTCCATCCAACGGTCGTAGTGCTTCTTCAACCTCTGGTCTTGTTGCTCCAGCCGCCCAAAGCAGCGCCGGGCGTGCCGCATGCTCCTGCCTCCCGTGGCCGGCTGTGCTTTTGGGGAAGGCTCACCGCCCCCTACTATTCCCACCGCTGGCCAGGCCCTGCGGCGACAGCAGCCTCACACCACAGCCGAACCAGTGAACTCTCGTACCCCTCTCCGTGTGGGCTTCCACTGCCGCGTCTTCCCCGGCTCCGCGTCATCCCCTTCCTAGGCCTCGCCGTCGTCCACCGCCCTGGTGCTCTCGGCGCAGCGTGGTCAACGTAGTCAAGGAGAGGCTTCCATCGGACGTGGACTGTACGTGGAGAGGCTGACAGCTGGGTCCACGGCCGCAGCAAGGAAGTGCCTCCTTATTACGCGCAAAATAATTATTCCTCCACCTGACAGCGGGGACCCATCGGACGGGCCACCGTATTTTGCAAAAAAAAACGATTCGCCCCCCTGACTGCTGGGACCCACCAGCTACATCTTCGCACGCAAGGAAATGCCTGACAGTCGGGACCCACCTAGTCGAAGCGTACGTAGCGTTGTCATTCTGGTCGCGAACGTGTACGTACATACTGGTCGATGTAGAGGCGCGCACGTGTCGTAGTAGAGGCGTGCACGTAGCATGTACACGTACGTACAACGGCCAGGGTGTAATAAAGTAAATACAACCACGTACGTACATAAGGGCGGGGTCTCGAACGCCTACTCGCGCGTACGTACGGCCAGGGCTCGTGTACATGGCTGGGTCGGAACGGAGAAACAGAGTCGTCGTTGTGTTCATGGGGAGGCAACGGAAAGTGTCGTGTTCATCGGGAGGAAACGGAGCCAACCGGCTTGGACGGAACAGCCGATGGAAACGAGGCCTGGCGTACCACGGAACGAAGGAACGGAGCCAACCGGCTTGGACGGAACAGCCGATAGAAACGAGGCCTGGCGTACCGCGGAACGGAGGAAACGGCCTTGTGTTCGACCGGCCACGTTCGAAATGGGATCCTGTTCATCGGGAGGGGTCTGGCGTACCGCAAAATGGAGGAAATGGACCTCCTACGTTCGAAACGGGGGCCCTGTTGATCGGGAGGGGTATGGCGTACCGCAAAACGGAGGAAACGGACTTGTGTTGGAGCGCTACGGTAGAAATGGGGGTCCTGTTCATCGGGAGGGGTGTGGCGTACCGCAAAACGGGACTCCATGGGATACTATTCATCTCCACCGTCGACCCCCTCCAGCCTCCACGGGCTACTATTCATCCACCGTCGACCTCCTCCAGCCTCCACCGCGCGCTACTCCACCGGCTACTGTTCAACCAGCCCTCTCCACGGGCTCCTGTTCAACCACCCCTCCACGGGCTACTGTTCATCCAGCCCTCCACCATCTATTGTTCATCCTGCCCTCCACGGGGTGGTCATGTTCATCCTGCCCTCCACGGGGTCCTGTTCATCTAGCCCCAACCGGCTCGAACGATCGGGGTCCTGTTCATCCACCCCCACCGGGAACTGTTCATTCAAACCCCCCAGCAACGCTCACCGTTCATCCAGAGGCAACGCCACGGGGCCCTATTCATCCACCCCCACCGGGAACTGTTCATCCAACCCCCCCCACCCGCAACGCTCACTGTTCATCCAGAGGCAGCATCGATCGGCTTTAGCTAGCAGCAGTAGCGAAGGAATCGCTCGATCGGGTTCAGTTAACAGCCATCAATCGATCGCTCGGGTTCAGTAACGCGTAGCCTGCAGCGCAATCGCTCTGGTTCAGTTAGAGCCCAACGCCTCGCTTGGGTTCAGTTAGAGCCCAACGCCTCGCACACACGCGCGTACGTACGAGAGAAAGGCGCATCGCTCGGCCCCCGACCACCCACCGTAACCGGGGACTCCCCGATATTTTCCGCGCCCTCGCTTCTACCACGGTTTTTTCCTTCATGGACGACCCAAAGAATGTCATGCAGCTGCGTCTCCGGCCCGCCCAGGACGAAAAGCCCATTTTCTGTCATGATTTTTTGTCATAGAAGTAGGAACCCACCACATCTATGATGATACCGGGTTTTGTCACAATTATCGTCATAGAAGTGTCATAGGTATGACAGAAAATATTTTCGTTCGGCCCAAAATGTCATGGATGTGTCTTTTTTTGTAGTGAAAAATTGCTCTCTAAATATGTATGATCTATTAGTATGGAGAAAATAAGCTTTATACGATCTTGTGATGTGGAAACAATAAAAGCGACGGACTGCATAATAACGGTCCCTATCACAAGTGGCAATATAAAGTGACGTTCTTTCGCATTAAGATTTTGTGCATCCAACTATAAAAGCGCATGACAAACTCTGCTTCCCTCTGCGAAGGGCCTATCTTTTATTCTTGTCTTATACCTTATGCAAGAGTCATGGTGATCTTCACCTTTCCTTTTTACATTTTATCCTTTGGCAAGCACATTGTGTTGGAAAGATCCTGATATATATATCCAATTGGATGTAAGGCATCATGAACTATTATTGTTGACATTACCTTTGAGGTAAAAGGTTGGGAGGCGAATCTATAAGCCCCTATCTTTCTCTGTGTCTGATTAAAACTTTGAACCCATAAATATCGCGTGAGTGTTAGCAATTGTGAAAGACTAAATGATAGTTGAGTATGTGAAGTTTGCTGAACCAAAGCTCTGACATAGACTCTTCCTGAAAATAAGATGAATTGTAATTGTTTGATGACTAATAACACGGTTTGTTAGTTTTCATGAAATTTTATGATATATACTTTAACATGTGAATAGCTTGTTACTTGATCATGAGAAGTTCTATGAGTTGAGCTACTGTTATGATATATAATGATGCTAGAAAGGTGATTGAAATTATCATTGATCAAACTTGTGCACCTGCTAGCATTCACACTTCATAAATTATTTCTGTCATCATTTACCTACTCGGGGACGAGCAGGAATTAAGCTTGGGGATGATGATACGTCTCCAACGTATCTATAATTTATGAAGTATTCATGCTATTATTGTGACGCCCACGATTTGACCGAACACTAATCATGCACGCAAATGTGTACGACCAAGATCAGGGACTCACGGGAAGATATCACAACACAACTCTAAAACATAAATAAGTCATACAAGCATCATAATACAAGCCAGGGGCCTCGAGGGCTCGAATACAAATGCTCGATCACAGACGAGTCAGCGGAAGCAACAATATCTGAGTACAGACATAAGTTAAACAAGTTTGCCTTAAGAAGGCTAGCACAAACTGGGATACAGATCGAACGAGGCGCGGGCCTCCTGCCTGGGATCCTCCTAACTACTCCTGATCGTCGTCAGCGGCCTGCACGTAGTAGTAGGCACCTCCAGCGTCGTAGGTGTCGTCGTCGACGGTGGCGTCTGGCTCCTGGACTCCAACATCTGATTGCGACAACCAGATAGAAAGGAAAAGGGGGGGGGAAGAGGGAGAGGAGCAACCGTGAGTACTCATCCAAAGTACTCGCAAGCAAGGAGCTACACTACATATGCATGGGTATATGTGTAAAGGGGCATATCAGTAGACTGAACTGCAGAATGCCAGAATAAAAAGGGGGGCGGTTCGGGCGCTGGTGCCC
>NC_057814.1:93826247-93826746 GCF_018294505.1 Triticum aestivum | reverse complement strand
AGGCTGTGCGGGCGGAGGTGGCGCTCGGCTGCGGCCCAGCGGGAGCTGCGGCAGTGGCCGCCGGGAGGCTAGGCCGGAGCCGCAGGGGGAGGCGGGCGGTGAACGAAGGTGACGGCGCACGGGACAGGGGCGGCCAGCGGTAGGAGCAGGACACGGCCACCACAGGAGGGCACAGAGGGAGCAGGAGGCGTGCTCACGTTCGTTGTAGGGAAGAGGGCGGCATGGCTCGATGGTGTCCGGCGAGGAGGAGGATGGGGACGAGCGACGTAGAAGGGGAGGCGGCGCCAACGACGGCGGATGGCGGGGTGGCTCCAGCGGGGGTCGTCCGGCGTCGGCGCAGGTCGTCGGGGGCGTCGATTGCCCCGACCAGATCCACGCAAGAGGGGGTTGAGGAGGCGGGCGACGGCGGGGCAGCGCCGGGCAGCGTCGGTGAGGTGGCGGTGGTTGGCGACGGTGGTGGTTGAGGCGGACGGGGACGGCGAGGCGGCGACGCCGAGCT
>NC_057814.1:93818468-93826063 GCF_018294505.1 Triticum aestivum | reverse complement strand
CTGTTTTATTTTGTTCCTCATTTTATTTTAGTTTTGTAAAGTACAAAATGATCCCTAAATTAGTACTACCACTAAACCCACTGCGATAAAAAGTTTAACACCTAATTAGAATAGTTTAACATTTTATTAATTATAAAAGGCATTTCAATAATTGTTTTGACTACTGTTTTATTCATTTAAGAGTATTTAAAGATTTTATATAAGTGTGGTTTTCTCCATCATAATTATCCATGATTTATTTGAATCCACCCGAACATTTTAGTTTTAATATTTGAAAACTTTTATTGTTTGTTTGATTTTGAACTTTGAATTTTGGACCGGTTTTGATCTAACGATAGATTAGCAACAGTAACGGAGGTAACGTGGCACCATTAGCGTGGGATTACTGTAGCTTAATTACCCGGGCGTCACAATTCTCCTCGACTACAAGAAATCTCGTCCCGAGATTTAAGAGGGGAAGTAAGGGGGAAGGGATTTGGTCGCGAAATTCTAACGAGTCTTCTCGGTCTTGGTTGCTATTCTCAAAGAGGTCGATCCATTATGTTGATGTCTTCATTTCTCTGCTTCAGGTCATCATGACGAAGTCGGTATCCTTTCTTCGGGAACTCCATCGTATTTATGGAAGAATAAAGGGGGGCATTCCGGGAGAACAGATCTCTGCAAGGTCGACTATCTGGTCAATAACATCGAGGAAGGTAGCGGAAGTAACTCTCGAATTGAAACTTAAGAAAATATCAAGAGCAAAGTAAGGAGGTACCATGGGAAGTTTCAAGCGGGCAGGCAATCGTTCGATGTCTGAAATAGGGCGTGAAAGGGGCTCAATGCAACGAAAATAAGTATTGTGCATGATACCAGAATTGATCACTAGGAAGGTGGCCCGTGAATTACATACGAAATCAAGCGCGAGGAATAACTTTGGGAACAGGGGTGTACAAGAGAGTCAGGTTTCGATCCTGTGGAACTGTGGGTTATGGGCCCACCATGTGGTTTTTTTATAGGAGCAGTGACATCTTGCACGGTCATGATAGCAAGGCATGTCAGGGAACACCCTGTCAGTTATGTCGGCAACACGTTGGTACCAAGGGCGAGGGACGAAGAGAACCATTTTCCTGCTCGTTCAAACGAGGCGGACCATTAGGCAAAGTTCTCGTCCATCAGTGGTTACCGAAATGTCACCAACAATAGTAACAGGGTCTTACTGACAGAGTTGTACACCGAGGTGTTTACATAAGCAGGAGAATATTACTGCTTAGATCATATAGATCACCAGAAAGGTTAAACCAAACAATGGAAAGGAAAATATGATTATCAGATTAAACAGAAGAATGGAAAGGAAAATGTGTTTAAACACATATTTCAGGGGTATATCCTTCCCAAGGACAAGCAGCGTATCATATCCATGACAGGATAGAAAGTAGAAAACCATTTAGGTAAGGGGAGAGGAATTTCATGACATCACCCATACAGCGGTGTTTGGATAATTGAGCAAGAAACATTTAGTATTGGGCTTCAAATGTTCTTGTTGAAAATCGGAGTACCATAGACATGCTTCGAGATAACATTGACATGGTCAACAGGTGAAGATCAGAATTTGGAAACAAAAGGATCCATCAGGAACAACTTATAGAATAAGTCTTACAATTTCCTCATGGGAGAATAGCTAACCTTGCTAAAAAGGAAAACTTATAACAATAGGTCCTCTGGCCAGGTGTGTTAGCCATGACATCACCTTACCGGGTCATAAATAGACCAATGTTACAACTCTTGGAAATATGTTCCAACCATCATATCTGACCGAGATTCAGATCTGATTGGTGTCAGGATACCTCAGACTCAGGATGTCTGAGAAGAAAGTGCAACACAAATTGATGGGATGACATATTAAGATTCTCGGGAAATTACTACGAAAGCGGGTTCCGAAACAAAAGCTCATCATTAAACCAATGAAGGGAAAATGGTGGTAGCTGATGAACTCAGCGTCAATTCATCGAGACTTCCAAAAGATGGGTTTCCACAATTATGTGAACAAGGAGATAACATTAGTCAGTGTGAATGATATAATGATGTATGCTCGAGGAAAACATACACAATTAAACATTGGTTGAAAGGTGCACCCGAAATATGGGCTGGGTTGCACGACCAACGTCGGAATGGTGATTCAATAATCAATAGTCTAAGAATGAACGTCCGACCATTAACTTCAAAGGAATAGGGTTGCTAGAAGGGCAGAATCCAAACAACACCGTCCACTTGTGGGTACCCTGGTTGGAATCAACACGAGGACCCACGAAGGAATGGTGAGGGTGAGAAGTATCACCATACCAAGATTTCTTAAGAGGTGGTGAAATTCTCACAACATTGAGGACAAAAGAGATGTTAATGTTCCAAGGTAAAGAAGAACAATTGCTGGATAGCAAGGAACTTAAAGTTCATTCAAACAAGACCAAGTCTGTGTTTGAAAGGAAGGCATGGATGTGGTCGATGATAACACAGATCATCGAGGGACAAGCATGGAATTTCTCATCATGAATTCAATTGATATCTTGGAAGAAGTTAAAATGTTGACGATGATCACGACACACTTGTCGAGAGGTTTCTTGAAGATGTAATCGATCGGCAATGACATCAAGCCAAAGGAATGGTGAAGCAAAAAGTTATTGGAACCAAGGGTACGACACAAACTCCAAACCAAGCTTGTTGTTGGAGGTGAAACGATAAGATGAGGAAGATCGACATAAGCTTAGCTCCTCATCGAAAGTTGTGCTCCACGGTTAAGGACCAGGTAGCACAGTTAAAATTTAGCACGCTAAGGATATAGCCAATCAGGCTAGGAAGGACTTAAATGATTATTAAACTCATAAGCAACGAAAATTACTTAGAGTTATTGAATCGGAGTGTGGAATTGATTCACTTATCGGTGTCCTTGAGGGGTTCTAACAACTCGGAGCCCGTGAAAAATTGGAATCAATGAGAATGTAATACTTGGTGGAGAAATCATAAGAAGTTATGCAGTTCCATGATAATCTCGAGATACCAGGGGGTAATACTCGACTACAGATCAAGGTAAAGGTTGGACTAGGGTATTGCCCTGCAGAAGACAAGTGCTTAAACTTGTACGAGAAATGGTATTTAAAGGAGAACATGGTCGGAACCACGATTGCAAAAGGATCAATACACAGATACTAGACGATATCATATCAAGGAAATAGTTATTATTACAAGAAGCTTATAAGATAGGACCTACATCGTGTCCATCGGCATGAACATAAAGTTCAAGGTCGACTCCCACTTCTCCAATGCATAACCTTTCATTCACTTCTCGCATTCGATAAAGGCATTAGTGTTGAAAGTTTTACCTGGTGAAATACCAGATGAGTATGGCCCGTGAAATCTTTCGGGCTCACATAGATTAGGTAAGGCATTGGTTCAACCCATCGAGGCATCTTAGGAACATATACCACAAAAAAAAATTTGGAGTAATTAACACAAGCTCGAATGTAGAGCATGGTTCACAAAGCAGAGGATACAATTTACCAAAGGCATTATATATCCATGGAAATCACAAGGTTATTTGAATACGAAGGACACTGTCGGATACTAATCCAACAAGAGGTCCGGTGGTTTACAACGGAGCTGATGTGAGTATCGGTACTCTATCAAAGGAAGAAGGAATGCAAGTGCATCGGATTATAGAAACAACTGACTAACTCAAAGCTTAATTGCAAAGGAATTATGAATTCCAAGACAAGGGGTCAGAAGCAACGCTCTGATCAAGGATGGATAAGTTGAGTAGGCTTAGGGGTACAATCGATGACAATTTGATTGGTCGAGATCCAGCTCATGTTAAAGATGTCTGAGCCGGAAGGATGAATTCTAGGATCTGATTGAGGATTGCGAGCATTCGCAACATATTGAATCAATGGACTCAAAAAGATAATGACAAAGGGTGCCAATAAGATTTCGAGACTTGTGGGATTAATCATAATGCTAGTAAGCAAGAATTTCAAGAGCAAAAAGGCTCTTGAAGATTTTCGGAAGATCGAATGATATTTTGAACACTTTTGTGAAATACTTGAATCAACTGGGGATGACCGGATACTCGGTAAGTGCTAGAAATTATCCGTAGTGGTATTCATGTGGCAAAGAACAGCAAGGCAGTAAGCTCAACGGATTCTCGGAGCAGCAAAGAGAATTTCGGGGTATCTTGTAATAACAAGATCAACTGGGAAGCATTGTAGGAATGGCGAGTATACGTGGTTATCCACAGGGGTTTATCGATGGAAGGGAATTGCAAAAGCAATGAACACAAGTTCTCGGGTTATCAGCGGAGAGTATCTTCAGGGTCTTCACGTGCAGCAGACGATCATCAGTAATAAGGGGCTCTCCGGGTGAAAGTGATAACGAGATCCTAATGTTAGATTTAGTAAAATTTACTTAACCCGAATAGAAGAGATGTCAGAGTCCCAGAGTATAGGTTGAGGAATAAAAGATCCTACTACCACCCAATGGCGACGTGGGCCCGTAAGCCACACAGCCATGTTAGTAAAACAGTTTTCACTGACTAGACTCAACTTCGGCCAAGGAGTTGGAAAGGGGGATTCCTACAGGCAGTTGGCTCTGATACCAACTTGTGACGCCCCCGATTTGACCGTACACTAATCATGCACGCAAATGTGTACGACCAAGATCAGGGACTCACGGGAAGATATCACAACACAACTCTAAAACATAAATAAGTCATACAAGCATCATAATACAAGCCAGGGGCCTCGAGGGCTCGAATACAAATGCTCGATCACAGACGAGTCAGCGGAAGCAACAATATCTGAGTACAGACATAAGTTAAACAAGTTTGCCTTAAGAAGGCTAGCACAAACTGGGATACAGATCGAACGAGGCGCATGCCTCCTGCCTGGGATCCTCCTAACTACTCCTGATCGTCGTCAGCGGCCTGCACGTAGTAGTAGGCACCTCCAGCGTCGTAGGTGTCGTCGTCGACGGTGGCGTCTGGCTCCTGGACTCCAACATCTGATTGCGACAACCAGATAGAAAGGAAAAGGGGGGAAAAGAGGGAGAGGAGCAACCGTGAGTACTCATCCAAAGTACTCGCAAGCAAGGAGCTACACTACATATGCATGGGTATATGTGTAAAGGGGCATATCAGTGGACTGAACTGCAGAATGCCAGAATAAAAAGGGGGATAGCTAGTCCTGTCGAAGACTACGCTTCTGGTCATCTCCATCTTGCAGCATGTAGAAGAGAGTAGATTGAAGTCCTCCAAGTAGCATCGCATAGCATAATCCTACCCGGCGATCCCCTCCTCGTCGCCCTGTTAGAGAGCGATCACCGGGTTGTATCTGGCACTTGGAAGGGTGTATTTTATTCAGTATCCAGTTCTAGTTGTCATAAGGTCAAGGTACAACTCCGGGTCGTCCTTTTACCGAGGGACACGGCTATTCGAATAGATAAACTTCCCTGCAGGGGTGCACCACATAACCCAACACGCTCGATCCCATTTGGCCGGACACACTTTTCTGGGTCATGCCCGGCCTCGTAAGATCAACGCGTCGCAGCCCCACCTAAGCACAACAGAGCGGTCAGCACGCCGGTCTAACCCTATGCGCGCAGGGGTCTGGGCCCATCGCCCTATGCACACCTGCACGTTGCGTACGCGGCCGGAAGCAGACCTAGCCTAGTGGCGTTCCAGTCCAATCCGGCGCGCGCCACTCAGTCGCTGACGTCAAGAAGGCTTCGGCTGATACCACGACGCTGGGATACCCATAACTACTCCCACGTAGATGGTTAGTGCGTATAGACCAAATGGCCAGACTCAGATCAAATACCAAGATCTCGTTAAGCGTGTTAAGTAACCGCGAACGCCGACCAGGGCCAGGCCCACCTCTCACCTAGGCGGTCTCAACCTGCCCTGTCGCTCCGCCACCAAAGATCCACTTGCGGGTACTCCTACGAGCCGACCCGACTTTAGTCATCACATGTGTCATGTATATAGTATATAAGTATATACCCGTGATCACCGCCCAGGTGATCACGGCCCGATAGTATAGCACAGCAGACGGACAAGAATGTAGGGCCACTGATGGAAAACTAGCATCCTATACTAAGCAGTAGGATAGCAGGTAAGGGTAACAATTGTAGTAACAAGGACAGGCTATGCATCAGGATAGGATTAACGGAAAGCAGTAACATGCTACACTACTCTAATGCAAGCAGTATAGAGAAGAATAGGCGATATCTGGTGATCAAGGGGGGGGCTTGCCTGGTTGCTCTGGCAAGAAGGAGGGGTCATCGGTGACGTAGTCGACCACAGGGGCATCAGCATCGTCACGGGGTCTACCGAAGAGAAGAGGGGGGAGAAACAGTAAATACATAGCAAGCAAGTGCATAACAGGACAACAGGCAGAGCTAGACGTGTTCTAACACGGTATGAGGTGATACCGGTGAAGGGGGGAAACATCTGGGAAAATATCCCCAGTGTTTCGCGTTTTCGGGCAGATGAATCGGAGGGGAAAAGTTGCGTGCTCGTTATGCTAGGGATGCGTGGCGGACGAGCGGGCTGCGTAATCGGATTCGTCTCGTCGTTCTGAGCAACTTTCATGTACAAAGTTTTTTCATCCGAGCTACGGATTATTTTATATTAATTTATAAAGATTTAAATTATTTCTAGAATTAATTCAATTAGAAAATTAATTATGACGTCAGCGTGAGGTCAGCATGATGTCATCTGTCAACCATCTGTTGACTGGGTCAACAGACGCGTGGGTCCCGTTCGTCATAGTCTCAGGTTAACTAAACAGTAGTTAGTTTTTATTAATCGAATAATTAGTTTTAATTATTTAATTAAACAGATTAATTAAGTTAATTAACTAAATTTTATTATTATTATTTTTATAATTTTATTTTCCTTTTTTTTCTTCTTTAAAAAAAACAAGTTTCCAGGGGGGGCCACTGTCAGTGGCCCTAGGGCCAAACGGGGCGGTTCGGGCGCTGGTGCCCGACAGGGCGCCCGGGGGGGGCACTGGCGAGGCCGTGGTGGTGCGCGGGCGGCCGCCGGAGGCTGTGCGGGCGGAGGTGGCGCTCGGCTGCGGCCTAGCGGGAGCTGCGGCAGTGGCCGCCGGGAGGCTAGGCCGGAGCCGCAAGGGGAGGCGGGCGGTGAACGAAGGTGACGGCGCACGGGACAGGGGTGGCCAGCGGTAGGAGCAGGACACGGCCACCACAGGAGGGCACAGTGGGAGCACGAGGCATGCTCACGTTCGTTGTAGGGAAGAGGGCGGCGTGGCTCGATGGTGTCCGGCGAGGAGGAGGATGGGGACGAGCGACGTAGAAGGGGAGGCGGCGCCAACGACGGCGGATGGCGGGGTGGCTCCAGCGGGGGTCGTCCGGCGTCGGCGCAGGTCGTCGGGGGCGTCGATTGCCCCGACCGGATCCACGCAAGAGGGGGTTGAGGAGGCGGGCGATGGCGGGGCAGCGCCGGGCGGCGTCGGTGAGGTGGCGGTGGTTGGCGACGGTGGTGGTCGAGGCGGACGGGGACGACGAGGCGGCGACGTCCAACTCGGGGGGGGAGTTGCGCGAGGGAG